>NW_024038575.1:0-26650 GCF_016077235.1 Cyprinodon tularosa | reverse complement strand
GTTAAAAGATTTTAGCATCAGCTATTGAACACATTAAATCAAGGATTTTATCAAACCAGGAGATTCAATCTGATAAAGTAATTATAGAGAAAATGGTTCCTGATGGGGTTGGCGCAGAGAAAAGTGCGCAACAACAAACCAACGCAGAGAAAAAGTTCAGATTCTGTTTTCTTTGACCAAAACTAGCCTCAGCTTTCCTTTAAGCTTTGGTTCCAGCTTTTAAGAAATTCATATTGGCTGATTATTTATCCAAAGTTAAAAAAAAACAGAATACAAACCTGGCTCCTCTGTGCTGCTCCTTGAAGAATAAGTGATTTATTTTTAGGCTGCTTCCTGCTTTGATGAGGCTCTGGAGCCACACCTCCACCCATGGGTGCTGCACCAACAGGTTCTAACAACCTACCCACCATATTAGGACACTTGGTCTGGCTCCTTCTGCATCAGATATGAGGAGCAACATGTGAGAAATGTTGATAATACATGCAATTATATATATGATACAACATACATATTTCACAATTATTATAAGACTTTAATAAATTAATCACTTTTGACAAAACAAAGACTGGTTTCACCCGGGTAGTTTTATCTTCCATAATTTATTAAGTAAGCAATAAAGCAAATGTTTTGTCATACTAATAATCTCTGAATTATAATCTGAACAACAAAAGGTCAGATATTAGAAATTATTAGCATGTCTCCAAATGATCGAACTGATCAAACTTCAGGCTAATGAAGAGACAAAGAAGCAGTTAAAGGAGCAAACTGGACTGAAGGAGACAGAAACCATCCAAAGCTGTAGGAGATGATTGTTTTCTGCTAAATCTACATAACAGTTATCAGATCTCCCACCAACACTAAATCCTTCAAACCATCTGGACCTGAGTTTGAAACATGAGCTCCATTACTCCTGCATTAACTGATTGCTGGGACAGAGAGTAGGGCCACAGCCCCCTCTAGTGGTGGAATTCACTAAAACCACAATATAACCAATAGAATGGAAACATCAACATCTTTCTCTCTGGTAAATGATCCCTGGTAGAGTTTGGACCCTGAGTTCTGCTTGATCTGATAATATTCTCTCTAACTGTAACATGAACAGCAGCTGGACTGAAAATATGGAGGAGAAACCCCAGAAGTTTATCTGCTAAAGTTAGAAAACATTAGTCCACGTCAGGGGAGTGGAAATAAATATTTATTAAGAACTAAAGCCACATATATTAATAAATCCACTGCTGCTTCTTCACTATTAGATTCAGAAATGAAGAGGTTCTGATGAGGTTCTGAAGGAGAACATTAGAACAGAACCAATCAAAGGGAACTGATCCAATCAGCCAAATGTTCCTCATGTTACAGGATCAGACCTTCAGCTGCAGAAGAACACAGTTCATTAAATCACCACCAGATGGCGCTCCAATAAAAACACTTTCAGATATTTTAAAAGGATTTCAGTCTGACCAGATTTAACCATCAGACTTAAAATAAAAATTGTCTTAATATTCAATTTAAATTATTCAAATCTTTAATCTAGAGACTTAAGTGTTTTAACTTGAATTTTGCAAAATAAAAGTGTTTAAAACATCTTAAGCTCATGTTTGATGTTTGAAGTTTCTACTGTGAATCATTTTTCTGACGATGTGAATAAATCTGGATTTATTAACAGAATAGAAGCATCAGAACCAATGGAGCAGATAAAGAGCTGTGATCACAGTAATAAAGTCCATCAGCTGTTCCAGCTTTAATAGCAGCTCAGATCAGTCTGTCTGTTGAGTCCAGAAGGTCTGTTTCCATCTATTAGATCAACCTGGACAGATATATAGAAACACAAAGTTACAGCAATAAATGCCTGAATTTATCCTATTTTTAGAGGGAAATGCTGCAAAATAAATAATTAACTAGTAACAATTTCTGTTACTGTTAACCCACATAATACAAATAATAATTCATATCTATAAAGAAATCAGTTAGATAGCCTGATGCAGAGTTAACCTAATGAGTCTCCTCAGCTACATTAATGAAAGACTGGAAGACCTGCAGCAGAAACAGATGCAGGAGTTTGAATAAATAATGATGATTAAAAGATGGACGAACAGAAAGACAGTTGAGGTTATTAAACTGTGGGAATCATGTTTAACTGCTGGTTGATCAGGAGGATTTTACTCTTTATTCAGTCTGTTCAGAGTTCATAGCTACAGCTGATATTAGCTCCATGAAACATCCAGAATTAAAATAGTTTAGTTTATTTTTAGACAAATTAAAATTTATAACAACACAAAGAAACTAGAGCAGGAAGATTCAGAGGGCCAAATGGCTTATATAAAGCCTCCACTTTAATAGTATAGAAAGAAATATAATCTAACAGTAGATCATTAATTACCTGATCATATATTTATGAAATACAATCATGTAAAAAGTAGAACCATAAAAACACATTAATGCCTATAAATAAATGTATTAAAAATAACCTTTACTTGACATTAAACATGCAATCAGAGTCCTGACAACATCTTTATATAAAAACTGCTTTATTTAAAGCAGATTAACACCAGAAACAGATTCAGTCTTGAATTCAAACATTTTCTGTATCAAAGCTTTTATAAAATCCTTAAGTTCTTGTTTATTGTTAGAGTTATAGTAAAAGTTTCACCAACTGATTTTACTGAACAGAATTTAGGCCAAAGTGCAGAAGCATTGAGTGAAAAAGTCCTTCATCTGGTCTGAATGGGTCACAGTCAGGAGGTCATAATGAAATGACTGATTGAACTGATCATCATCAGAGGGAGAACCTGTGGAAAAGCAGCACTTTGGCAGATTACTGGTTTTAATGGTTTTAAGTAAGGCTGGTTCTGAGGAGCTGGAGGAGAAAATCTCTTCTCTCTAAAACACTGAAGGCAGAAACACGTCGGTCTGCTCAGTTGGATCAGAACCAACAGACTTCTGGAACAAAGATGGACCCAAAGTCCAGATGTTTGGTCAGAATGAAGAGAGAACCAAACACACCAAATAAGAACCAACAGCAGCTGTCAGCATGGAGATGGAGACGTCATGATGTGGGCTTGGTTTGCAGCAACTGGACCTGGACTCCTTGCTGTCTTTCTGTCCACCATGAGACCCTCTGTCCACCAAAGAAATTAAGACTCCAATGTGAGGACATCGGTCCTACAGCAGCTTCAGAACCTTCAGGGTTCTGTTAAACGCCTGAGTTTGAAGCTTTGAAACAGTAAATTAGGAGCAGTTTGACCATCAGAGCTGCTGCTGCTGTCAGAACCAGAGAAACATAGAGGCCCATCCTTCCTGGACCTTCTGGTTCTGGATCCACAGTCGGTCTCTGAGGTTCTGAGACATCAGCAGCTGCTGGAAGAACAAAACATGAAGGAGATTCAGGGAAATCCTGAACATTTCAGATGGAAATTAAAATTGTTCCTTATGTTCCTAACAGAGCACTTTGCTCTCACTCTGCAGGTTTCCTAGAATTTCTAAAGTAGAATGGGAAGCAGATCTTTTAGTTATCAGGCTCCTCTCCTGTGGAACCAACTACCAGTTTTAGTCTGTGAGACAGACACCCTGTCTGCTTTTAGGGCAATGCTGAAGACTTTCCTATTTAATAAAGCTTATAGTTAGAGTTGCTCAGGTTATAATGATCTATCTCTATGTACAGTAGTAGTCATTCAAAATGTCCCCACTTTCCTTGATGGGCCCTTGGCTGGTCCCCTAAGATTCCTTTTTAAAACATCAATCTTTGAACTAAAGTATTCTGTCAGGATTTGTGGATATTAAGATCTAAAGAGAAGTGCCATCTCCTGTTCAGACCCTGTAATTCAGTGAAAGGGTGAAGTCTGATTAAATATATATACACGCCCAGGAGAAGGAGGGGGTCACTCCAGCGGCTGGAAGTTTTCTGACATTCAGCTGGTGTTTGACTGGGAAGGAACATTTTAAATAGCTGCTACTTTATGCTGCTTTAGGCTTAGACTGCTGGAGGACATAGGGTTAGTGAAACCCATAAGGTTCTGTACTCTCTGTTTTTCTCACTGTAGAAGCTTTATCTCGTCTCTTCCTGTTTGGCTGTGACTCCATCCCAGAGAGAAGAATCAGCTGTGCTGCTGCTATAATCACCTTTGTTTAAAGATGTTGGAGTGGGGCCTGTTTATTCAGTGTAGTCCTGTTGGTTTTCTATAAATAGCTATAGGCACAGCTTTACTGTGACTACTTGTATGTCCTCCCTTTCATCCCTTTAAGAAAAAAACTGACCAAGAGCTCATCTGCTTAGCCATTTCTTTGCCAAATAGAGCCATCTAGGGGGCTAACTTACAAATACCTTGTCTAACAAAGAAGGTAATCGTACATCAATGTCTCTATGTTTCATTTGTACTCCTGCTTCTATCTCCTTAAACCCCAGTCGGCCTCAGCAGATGGCCGCTCACACTGAGCCTGGTTCTGCTGGAGGTTTCTTATTGTTAAAAGGAAGTTTTTCTCTCCACTGTCACTACAAGCATGTTTGGTCTGAGGGATTGGTTTAGTCATTGACCAGCTGCAATCAGCAGGTTTCCCTTAGATCAGGCATCCCCAAACTCTGTCCTCAAGGCCCCCTGTCCTGCAGGCTTCAGCACAGCTGGTTATAATGATTGCAGTAGACCAAAAGCCTGTTAATCAGGTTTCAATTAAAATCAGCTGTGCTGGAGCAAGGAAACCTCTAAAACCTGCAGGACAGGGGGCCTTGAGGACCGAGTTTGGGGATGCCTGCCTTAGATCAATTGAATGTCAGTGAGAATGAGAAAATATTCCTAATCTGCTGTCAGAGAAACTGTTCCTTAACATTTGATCTGGTTTTGGTTTGTTTTCAGATTTTATAACTTTGAGTTTTAGAGAAACCTGCAGGACAAAAAAATGTAATGAGAAAGTATTAAAAAAAGATGAAAACATCTAAACAACAACAGAGACACTTGGTTCTGTTGGAACCTGTTGGATAAACAGGGTCGGTTCTGCTCAGAAACCCACAGTAACATGGAGGCTTTTCATCTCCGACTCTCTGAGTGAAACCCAGTTAGGATTCTTCCCTCAGTCTGATTTTCCTCAAACTAAACCAGAGTCAAAATATTCAGAATGAACAAAAACCAACAGAAACAGAGAGAATTTATGAGAAAAACAAAAATGTAAATATTTAATAATATTCAGAAATATTGTGTTTTAAACATTCAGATGCTAAAGCATAAACTCACCAGAGACGTTAAGGTAACATCTTCCAGAGTTGAAGCCATCATCAGTCTTGACATCACAGAGATACAGACCAGAGTCTTCAGTCCTCAGTCTGGACACATGGAGTCTGATTGGTCCTTCTCTGAGGACGTCTTTGTCACTCTGGACTCGTCCTGAAAACTGTTCATCCTGAGACTTTGACACCTCAACACCATCATGGACATGATAGAGGACTGAGGCTCTGGGAGGAGCTAATAGTTCACAGAGGATAAACAGTTGTGTCCAGGTGCTGCTGGGTCTGGTGGTGAAGGTCCACTCCAGAGTGATGTTGTGGTTCTCCTCTGCCTGATAGGAGCTCTGTGTCACATTCACTACAAATGTTGCTGCTGAGGAGACAGAGAGGGAAAGAGAGGAGCAGACACACTGAGAACTGGAACATGGGAGTCTTTAAACTCCATCTCTAGAGGTTTCTGTCTCATGATGGTCTCTGTGCTGTCAGAGCTCTGCTTGATTCTCTTCTAGTCAAACTGCTTGATCAAATGCAGCTGGAGGATTGAAGTGTTACCTTCACTGACAGACTTTTCACTGATTATTGATGGATTTAGAACAAAGAGAAGATGGAAACTGACCACAGAGACATGAGTTGATGATGATGAGCAGCAGGATCCTGGAGATCATCTTCTCCCTCAGAGGAGACAGAGGAGGAGAGTCAGCAACACATCAGCTCCAACATCACTGACAGACAACAAGGATCATCTACAGTCTGACCTTCAACCTTCATTACCTTCAGTTCCTCTGATGGTTCTGATAGAGATCTGTGTTTACTGCAGGTTTGAATCTGGAACAGAGCAGAGATCAGAATCAATATCATCCAACAAGACATTTTAATCTCAATCCAACTAAATCTATCTCTGCCTTTGCTGTTAAACCTTCATGATCCTTTCAATCAACTTTAGTTCTTTAATATTCTAGATACCCAGAAATAGACACCAGGCCTAAAAGATTAAAAAGTGTTGATAGTAAATTGATCTGATCTGCTGAGACTATAAATGCTAAATGGACTGAATTTTCTAATCATGTCGATCATTCAAAGCTCTTTCCACTAGATCCACATTCATCCACACTAGAACTCCAACCATCAGAGGAACCTGGATTAAATCATCCTGCTTTATATTGATTGTAGGGAGGATCAGATTAATATCACTGAACCTCTTGATCATTCAATAAACTCTTAATAAACTGTTTATAGATTCAAAGTCATTGTTATAGATACACTGAGCTGTGCTACAGGTGGATACACACAGATTGTTCCAACACATTGTTGGAAAAATAAAAAGTTTTCTAATTAAACCAACTTTGAATTTCAGCCAAAGGAACTAACAGAAATCATCATAAACTTACTCAGTTTCTCTTCTTCTTTTCCTGCAGCTCCATGACACAGAGGATGATCATTAAACACCTCAGTCTCTCTGCTACAACGTCTCTGAGATAAAGGATTAATCTGAGTAACATGAGCAACATCAGAGCAACTAGTTGCTGTTAGCAGAGACAGCAGCTCCTCCCTCTCAGAGGAGGAGATCGTGATGAATTATCAGATCTCAGTGGGTCATGCAGGCTTCAGTGTTTTAAAAACAAGTGAACTTAAAATGAGGTTTAGGATGCTTTGCTTCCTCATTCTCTTGTTTCTCTTCATCCTCCTAAGTTTGACTCTTGGGCAAAAAACCAACTTTGAATAAACAGTTTTCCATTAGTACTGTAGATATTTCCTTAAAACCAGGACACTCTGACCTCTAACAAAAAAATAAACAAACACATTTATAATCAGATTCTAGATCAGCAGTTTTCCCACCCACTCATCAAGTTCCACTTTACCTGCATGTATTAGATTTCTCACATCAAATAGAAACAAATGCTCTAATTTTTACAGACTAATTTAACAGTTTTTCTTGAATTCTAATCTAAATTTTATAGAAAACGGTCATTTTAACTTAAATGAAAAATATTTAAAATTCATTAATTATGAATGTATATTGACCTCATAAGAAATAGAATTTTTATTTAACCTAAGTAAGAGGAAATTTCACTTCATGCAGCTCTCTTAATATATTTGAATCTCTTGCCCTGTTTTTTATGTCATGCTTTTCTGTGTCCCCATAAAACCACGCTGCCCCCCTTACTGGCCCCCTGGTCACTGGCGTAACTTTCTGAAGGACTGGTGTGGACATGTCCCCACCAACTTTGAAATGGGTGGGGACAGTCCTCCACCATTAATTAGTACATTTGTGTTCAGCTCATTTACTTTAGCCAACAACAGTAACCTCAGGACTGTGTGTGTCTGAGAGTTTTCACTCAGTGTTTCTGTCTCGCTATCCCGCTGCTCCTGAGTCCCGCCTACTGATAGAACATCATTGGATCCTATGTCCATGGCTCCACGTCTGTCACTTTATGATAGAACATGATTGGCTGTCGATATTCACCGCGTCATCAGTAGCTACGGGATTGGAGGAGAGAGACACAGTAGCATCATTAATATTAACCAGCAGCTACTTCAGGTTTGATTTCGTATAAACAAGTAGTAGACGGGTTGGTTTAAAAAAAGATGCCACCAAAAACATCGTCAGACATACAGAGCTTTTTCAACAAATAAAAGTAAGTAGCCTTGAAAATTAGTATTGTAATGCAATAAGTTTGACAAAAGTAGTAGGTGTTTAAATAGTCTGTTCTTTGCTAGTTTAAGAAAAAGCAAAACATTTCAGTTTTTTTCCTGTTTTTATTTGTTATTAATGTTGCTGATGTTTCTGAGCCATTACAAAAGAGCCACTTAAAGGAACCAGTCTATCTGTATATTATAATATTTTTATTTTGTTACTGTTGCATTCTCAGCAATATGAAATCACTGAATAAATGTGTGGCGTTCAAAGTTGTGTTTGGGCTTATTTTTAGCTAAATACAAAAACCTAACAGAAGCCTTTAAATCCTGTAACTGCAGGCTCGTCATCCCCAACCCTTATATCAGGGGTAACCAATTAAAACTCAGCGGGACAGAATAAAGAAAATCATCAACCAGCAAAGGTCTGGAGACATTTTTAATTATCTGTTACTTTAAACAGAATTTAACTCTACATTGAATTTTTTAATCAAAAAAAAAAATTGTAATTTTTTATTTTATTTTAGAATCTAAAGTGTTTTTTTTAAAGTAGAGAACAACAATAGTTTGGTATACAGACAATTTCCTGATTCACATATTTTATAAAACACCTGAAGCGACCGGTTGTTATTTTCTTTCTTTTTTCTGGCTTAATGAGAGCAGTGGGCTTTATGCTGCCCTGCAAGGCTTTAAACCTGGGTTTGAATGGAGACTAAGCCATTCTCAAGCACATATCAAGGTGCTCATTTTGAGCCTGGATCCATATTTATTTTTGATTCTGTTCATGGTGGAGAATCCTGCTTCACAGCAGCAGGTTGAGCCAAACACGTCATGAACCGAAGACAGATGGACCCAGTATTCAAGGAGAGACAGTCAGTAAGAAAGTTCAAAAAGGTTTATTAAATTAACAAAAACTAAAGTGGAGCTGTGGCTTGCGGACACTGCAGTCCTAGGATGTCCCCAAGTGCTGCAGTCCCAGAGGACATGCTGGAAGCTGATCCTGGTCAGGGATCCAGAACAGACAGGGACAGGATCCAGATCAGGCAGGAACAGAAACAGGAGGCAGGATCCAGACTTCCAGGCATCCACAGGCTTCCAGGAGGGTTCAGAGTCTAACAGGATCAGGTGCAGATGAGCAGGCTTAGTGGAAGAGGGTAGCCCAGACAGGACGTGGAACCAGAACTTGATGCAGGACCTTTAAACTGGTCTCCTCCCTGGAGCCAGGCTTACTGGATAAAGACTGAACCTCCCCGCATATAGAGCCAAAAACCCAGAGGACTCAGCGGGGGAGGAACAGTGGACGATTAGGAGACGAGACAGACACAAAACCATCTTTCCACTGGCTGCCAGGATCCAGGACATGAACCAAGGAAATAAACTGAACAGACAGGCTAACAGAAAAACAGTTAATGATCTGGCACTGAATGCTCAGGCTGAACTGAATATAGCCAAGAGGAAACAGGTGAGGGGAATAAATTCTAATTGAGGCAGGGAGGGAAAAGGACAGGTGAAAGGAATGATTAATTAAGGAGGAGCAAACAGGCCAGATCATGAAAAAACATTCTCTAAATGTTCAGGATCTGCTTCGGTCCGGCCAGGTCAAGATCCGCTATTGCAATCGCACCAAACAGGGAAAAGAACGATGAGAAAATCCGGTTTGTCAAATTAAGATATAGTAAAAACAGATCAGTAACTACAAATTAGAGCATAATTCTTATATATTTAAAAAACTAACACTGTTTATTTAAAAGATTGGATGCAAACTATTGGTTCTTCAACAGACCAGGAAGCAGATTTCTGCTTTGAGCGCAAAATTATTAATTTTATTATATAAAATATATATTTGTGGTCACTACAATTAATATTAAGCTATGAAACTATTCTCAATTAAAAAATATATATATATCTACACAAAAACAGGTGAACGCATCTGATTGCAGTTCTGTTAAGAAGCAAGAGAGTGTTTTGATTTGTGGAACCAACATTAGCATCTCGCAGAAACTTTTATTTAATTTTGAAGTATAATATCAACAAAAACTTTTTTTTTCGTTTATAAAACTAAGCATTCTGAGTCAGACAGGAGATCTGAGCTAAGCTATGAAAAATTCAGATTCTTAGCCACAGCCGACTGAAAAAGAAAATGTGAGGCTTTCCCTTTTTCCAATACTTCTTTGCTTACTATTAATTTAACTTTTTTCATTTTTGACGACCCTTTGAGGGAGTTCAGCTATAAATAGCAGGTTGTTTTTTTTTATAGGTTATAACAATATGAGATAGTGCCTAAACATCTGCTAGTTCTAGTTTGTAAAGCTTAACTAGGGTTCCATATAATGATAAAGCTATTTAATTTACTATTTCTACTTCTAGAAAAAGGATAAAGACAAACAGAGGAACATTATTTATATTGATTTTATTTTACATGATATCCCAACAGTTTATAAGTAAATTAGTACAGACATTAGCATCTGGTAAAAATGCTTTAATCTGGCTGTTTATCTTGGATATTATTACATTACAGATAAGATAGTGTTATATTGTCTTTTATAATTGTTAAAAGTGATTTTATATTTGAATAACTTAGTTTTGTGCTTTGTAGATGATGCCACTAAAAAGAAAATAGACATAAGGAGCTATTTTAACAGTCAGACAGTACGCAATATAGGATGATGATAAAAGGTTTTGTTACATTTAATCCTTTAATATCAAAAATGTACTTTTATAATAGAAACATTATATGATTATAGGAAACACAGATATCCAGTAATAATGATGCAGGACAGCTTGAAGGTTCAGCAGCTGGCCCTTCAGTGCTTCAGATGATGTCTAAATGATTTTAATTACAAATTAAAGAGTAAATTTAATTATTAATATATAATATAAATATCAGACAGTAGGGGTGACTAGAGCCCAGATATACAGCTATTATAGTGAAGTTATATTTTAAATACTCATTCTAAGTTCCTGTTCTAGTTCCTTTACACATGTACTGTAGATACAATACATTTATTTGCCGTCCCTTTAATATATTTTTTTTGTTGTAATTCATGATACAGAGAGAGCATAAAATAGATAAGAGTGGGTTTTAACTCTGTTTACCTCTGCACAATTCTATATCCTCAAAAGAAAATACAGAATAAATCCAACAGACATATTTAGACTATATTTGGTTATATAGACAGAAATTCACTTTCTGTCTTAGTCGCCGATAAGTTTAAATGGAACCCCTTTCAAAGTGGAAAAAATTCTCTCCTAATTCCACATTTATCAGAGCTGATGATGCTTCAAACATTGATAAACAGCATCTAGTGTGTGTAGTGCTTATAAAATTAGTATAAATGTAGCAAGAAATGCTGCTTTTATCTTTAAAAGAAATGTGCCCTGATGCTCACTTTAAGCATAAAAAAGAGCATGCATATTTTTGCAAGCTTTTTGCAGAAGCTGAAATGAAACCTACGCCCTTGTGCTAAAGTTAGAAACATCAGTCCAGGTCATGGGAGAGGAAATAAATCTGTTAAAAACTAAGAATAAATCCATCAATAAATCCACTGCTGCTTCTTCACCATTTGATACAGAAATGAAGAGGTTCTGATGAGGTTCTGAAGGAGAACATTAGAACAGAACCAATCAATGGGAACCGATCCAATCAGCCAGATGTTCCTTATGTTACAGGATCAGACCTTCAGCTGCAGAGGAACACAGTTCATTGAATCACCACCAGATGGCGCTCCATAAAAACACTTTTAGATATTTTAAAAGAGGGATTTCAGTTTTACCAATTTTAACCATCAGTTTCAAAATAAAAATCCTTTTTGACTTAATATTATCAAATGGCAGCAAGATTTAAAATTTTAAGCTGCAAAATGTATTTTGTTTGTATTTATTATATTTATTTAATATTTATTTGAACGTTATGAAATAAAGGCGTTTAAAACATTGGAAGCTCATGTTTGATAGTTTCTTCTGTGAATCATTTTTCTGACGTGAATAAATATGGATTTATTAACATAATAGAAGCATCAGAACCAATGGAGCAGATAAAGAGCTGTGATCACAGTAATAAAGTCCATCAGCTGTTCCAGCTTTAATAGCAGCTCAGATCAGTCTGTCTGTTGAGTCCAGAAGGTCTGTTTCCATCTATTAGATCACACTGGACAGATATGAAGAAACACAAAGTTACAGCAATAAATGTGTAAATTTCTATTTTAGATTGAAATGCTGCTAAATAAATATTAACTTATAACAATTTCTGTTACTTACTGTTAACCCATATAATACAAATAATAGATCATACCTACAAAGGAATTAGTTAGATAACCTCATGCTCAGTTAACCTTATAAGTCTCCTCAACTCCCTTTTGAAATACGTTTATCATGGCAGCTGAAAACTTCCTCATTTTGTTAAAACTGAAAACTTCCTCCTTTTGTTAAAAAGCAGAAGCATTTTTATCTTTGCTTCCGGAGCAGCTCAGTAGATCAGCAGTTATAATCCTTCCTCACAGTGCAGAGAGCCTCAGCAATGTAAGTTTAGTGACTGCATTTCTAAGCATTTATGTGGATCATTCATTATTTTTATTCTAAAGATGAACAAATTAGTTTTGGTGCCTGGAGAGAATTTATCTGAATAAAATAAGCAAAGTTCAGAAAATAAACCCAGCCATAAACTAATAACAGAATAAGCATCAGCTTCTGATGGTTTAAGACAAAAACAATAGATAGAAAAGACAAACAGATCTGTTCTCCTGTCATCTAGACGCCAACAGTCTGGTGGACCTCAGGTTCTAAGGTTCTCAGATCTGGTTCCCTCTTAGAACCTGTAGTCTCCGACCTCTAACAGAAACACATCTTTAATCAGTTTAGGTGAAATGAGGAGGTGATGAAGGTTCTGCTGGTTCCTCTTCCTCTGCAGACCCAGATCATGGAAACAGTTAGAGAAGAAGCTCAGAACCAAGCTCAGGAGAAACGGGATGAAACAGGTAAAAATTGATTAACTATCTATCGAGAAATGAGATCATAATGAAAGCTCAATGTTGCTAACATAGCTGCAATGCTGATTTTCAGATGATAAAAATCAGGTTGCAGAACGTTTTTTCTCTATCTATGATATTAGTTAGGCCTGACGTTTCAGGCTCATAAAGACATATTTGCGGTCAACTATGACAGAAAAGAGACGATCACGTTTGGTTGTACTCAAATCAAAACGCACAAAGGCATTGGATCTAAATAAAGCTGTGAAGCGTTTTGCTGAGCAACATGGAAATAGCTGCATTCAGCTGTTATAGTCATGTCAACTTTATGTTATGCTCTCTGCTGAGCCTTTACAGAGCTGCTACATTTTGTTTTAGGACCTGAGAAAATCTGATATTTCCTTTAATAAAACCAAAAGTGTTAAAAGTAAAGTTAAAAATGTGATACTGGTGTGAATCCTGCTTAATATGAAGCAGTGTTGTTGTTTCTTTTTTGTATATATAATATGAAACTATCCAGAAATTACCTGTATGAACCTACTCACAAGCAAAATGTATTTTTATGTTGCTTCTTTTCAGATTTGTGGAGATTTTGATGTAACATACAGAACCCGCCTTTTTGTTGATTTGTTGATACAGCAGTATGGAGGACCAACTCTGCCATATTTAAAAATAAATACAGAAATAAATAAATGCTCAATAAATAAATAAGCATACAATTAATTGCCACCAAAAATACAATCAACAAATAAATGTAATTAGAAATTATATTATAATGGCAGGCAAATATGGCAGAGTTGGTCCTCCATATACAGCTCTATCTACAGCATATTTACATGCATGAAATGTCCCTTTCATGTTGCCTTAACTGCTGTATGTCAAGTTACTGAGGAACAAATGGGGTAAATGTGTGTTCAGAGTAAACATTACATAGATGTCCAGTACCTTGTTCGGGTGCCTTGACCCATTTATTTCTACTGTGTAGTTATGCTCACTGTAGTACAGCTCAGTCCATAGATCTCTGATGGGTAACTTTTTCTTTCTATAGTTTCTTCTTGTGCAAATGCTGCAAAGCTGCCTCTCTGTCAGTCAATCTCACACATCTGCAACTCAGCACCTGTGTCTTACCATTAATACCTTTCCTGTTATAATGCCCCTCTAGAAGTAGTGTTATCATTCTTCTATCTCCTATTAAGTGAGATCACATTGTACGATGTATTATTAATATGAACTGTTTCACATGAAACACTAATACTGTACATACTATTCTCACCAAACTGTGATAACTGTGATTAAATTCAGTGTAAACAAATGCCATATGTTGCCACCCCTAAAAAATTCCTGCCCCCCTCTTGCCACCCCATAAATATTTTTCTAGATCCGCCCCTGCTCAGTTCAGATTAAACCTGTTTAACTGAGGATCCTAAACATCTTTACTGAAGGATCTGTGGTTCAGTGGCTTCATTCACATTGAATCACATCCTGACCTGAACATCTGCATCATCTCCTCCATATTTCATCCTTAATCCACAGAGCAAAATTTTAAAGTGTTCAATTTTCAGGGTTGAGAATTTAATTAAACTCCCTAACTGTTATTTCAGCACTTATGGATTTCAATGGTGTCCAATTATCTAAGTTGATTGCATCGATGTTGAATGTACTTTTCTGGGAGGAAAATTAGATCTGACCTCTAGTCTTCAGTGTAATTCTGCCTCAGGACCATTTTGTTCATCTACTGCTGTAGCACGTTATAGGTGTAACCTCTTCAAACTTTAATAATGTTATTTTAAATTAAGTATTATACAGATTGATACTAATTTACACTTAATTGAAATGTGACCCGCAAAGGGCAGAACTTTTTAAACAAGATGCACCAGAACACAGAATAGTCCACGATATTTTATTAAACAATTTCTTTAAAATATTTCTTATTGTTTAAACATGGCTTCAGGCCTACTACTCAGTCCCTGGAAAGAAAATGGATTATAGGAAATAAGCGCAATTTAAATTATTACAAAAAATAAATTAACAAAACATAAAATGCAAAAGGAAACAAATCAGTAAATCAAAACAAAAGCAAAAACATAATAATAATTTCAATAATAAGCAAACAAACGGTAACAGAAAAAGGCAAGCACTTCAAACAGTGGAACTAATTGTCATTGTCCAATTTCATATGCCTTTCAATGGGGCCAGAGGAGTCATGCCTCGCTCGCTCCGCCTGTCCAAGCTGCAACAGGTTTTGTTGAGAGCGGCCCAAACAAACACGTCAAACAAGACAGCAGAGTGTCTAAAGCACTGCAGCTCCAAGACGATGCCAGGAGTGGAAACACAGCCTAACCAGGGAGAAAACGGACCAGCAGGTGAGGACTAGATGGAAGGCGCATGCCGCAACAACCTCCAGCTGCAGCCACCAACACCAGCAGAGCAATAGATTTCAGATGAGGGGATCAAGCACACCAACCACTTAGGCAGCCGACATGAAGGGGAAACAAAGACACATGTTGTCATGAATGGTTTTAATTCAAACCCACATGCAGAACACAACGGAGGCTGGGTAAAAGTTTAACAGAGTTTATTAAAGATTGTTGACACAAAAACATGAACAGGATCTGGAACTGGTCCGGGTTGGATTCACTGAAGTCTGCAGAGATGATAGTTTGATTAGCTGGGCAGACAGATGATTAATGAGTCCTTTAAGTTAATTCTGAGTCTACCTTGACGGAGTCCAGGCTTCTCTTGTGAGAGAGGGAACCGTTGGGTCCAGAGACTGTTGGTTCAGCAGAGTGCTCAAGCAGCTGCAGCGTCTAGCTTCTGACTTTGAATGGCAGACCTTGATCAGAGTTTCCAGCTCTTCACAGAGAGCAGCAGGGGAAATCCAAATAGGAATCTTCAGGTTTGGCTCACCAGGGCTGGAAGGCAGGTTAAGCTCACCTAGAGCTTCAGGCTTGAGACAGGTTTCCTGTGAGCAAAGACAGAGGAGGGTTAGAACCAGTTTTCTCCCGTGAGACAACTTAAGATTCTTTCAGGTATCAGAGGCTCAGGTTGCTAACCAAACTAAGGTCAACACTGCGGCGTTGAAGGAAGGTCTGGCAGCTGCTTATGTAGAGCAGGTCTCCTGATGAGTAGACGAGCTCCAGGTGTGCAGGAGGGCTCCAGCCCAGGAGACCCACGGCGCACTCTGCTGGTGGAAGGTGGTACATCCCCAAATCCCAACAGTAACCCAGTCCCTAAAAGAAAACAAAAAGCAGAAGAGGATCCTCGGCGCCCTCTGGTGGGCAATCCTCAGGATCCCAACACATGTACCTCGCAGAGGCCTGCTCAGCTATAAAGCCATCTGCCCCGCCCACCAATGAACGGCTTGCTTATTGCTACACGTGGTGCACAGAGGGTGGAACACCATCTCACCACAGAGCGTTATCTGAATGCCTCCATTTTGTAACAACTTTTTACAATGTGGTCGCCAGTAGCTCTGGTGGCCTGCTAGCGAGCACTGCTGATGCTTTGACTCAAATGGAATCAAGTTCTATAGTAATGACCATTTAAATACATGAATTAAGGGCTGGTATTGCTGATGTCTCCCAACCTCAGAGACCGACTGTGGATCCAGAACCCCAAGGTCCAGGAAGAATCAGCCTCTATGCTTCTCTGGCTACAAATTTGTGAAAAGCCCTGCCCTCTCCACTTAAAAAAATGCACATGCAGCTGATCTGAAAGTTTATCTGGAGCTAAATGTTGATTTGACTATGATCAGAAGCTGCAGCTCTATGAAGCTGATAGATTCCTATAAAATAGATTACTTGAAAAGGATTACATTTATTTCACATTCAATATGCAATTGGAGTCTTGGCAACATATTTGTAAAAAAAAAAAAACGCTTTATTTACAGCAGATTAACACCAGAACCAGAATCAGTCTTGAATTCAGACATTTTCTGTATCAAAGCCTTTATAATTTATTTTAATGCTTGTTTAAAGTTAGAGTTATAGTGAAAGTTTCACCAACTGATTTTACTGAAAATAATTTAGACTAAACTGCAGAAGCATTGAGTGAAAAAGTCCTTCATCTGGTCTGAATGGGTCACAGTCAGGAGGTCATAATGAAATGACTGATTGAACTGATCATCATCAGAGGGAGAACCTGTGGAAAAGCAGCAGTTTGGCAGATTACTGGTTTTAATGGTTTTAAGTAAGGCTGGTTCTGAGGAGCTGGAGGAGAAAATCTCTTCTCTCTAAAACACTGAAGGCAGAAACAAATCTGTCTGCTCAGTTGGATCAGAACCAACAGACTTCTGGATCAAAGATGGACCCAAAGTCCAGATGTTTGGTCAGAATGCCAGAGAACCAAACACACCAAATAAGAACCAACAGCAGCTTTTTTTTTTTTTATATTAAAAAAAAAATTAAATAAAAAAAAAAGAACCAACAGCAGCTGTCAACACAGCAGTGGAGGCGTCATGATGTGGGCTTGGTTTGCAGCAACTGGACCTGGACTCCTTGCCGTCTTTCTGTCCACCATGAGACCCTCTGTCCACCAAAGGAATGAAGAGTCCAATCTGAGGACATCTGTCCTACAGCAGCTTCAGAACCTTCAGGGTTCTGTTAAATGATTGAGTTCGAGTTTGATGCTTTGAAACAGTAAATTAAGAGGAATCTGACCATCAGAGCTGCTGCTGCTGCTGCTATCAGAGCCAGAGAAACATAGAGGCCGATTCTTCCTGGACCTTCTGGTTCTGGATCCACAGTCGGTCTCTGAGGTTCTGAGACATCAGCAGCTGCTGGAAGAACAAACCATGAAGGAGATTCATTGAAATCCTAAACATTTCAGATGGAAATTAGAAATGGCTTAACCTAGTGTTGTCAGAAATTTTAGATTTCTCTTATTTCATATATTATTTATCCTATTTACTCACTATAAAAGTTTTCACTCACTCTGTTTCGCCTGCAATGCTACACAATTCTACTGTGTGAGGGTGCCGTAGACCGTACATAGCTTCTTCCCAAAACAAACCAGATTCTTTCTCAAGGTTTATTCATAACATGTTACTGTTTAACCAAAGTGTCTATAATTTGTTTTGATTCTGACTACTTTCCACTGTTGTAAGTAAGGGGAACACACTCTGCCCAGGCAGAACAGGGCTGATTATCAAGCAATAAGGGCTGTATGATGAACTTTTCTCTCTTTGCAAAGATCAAACTAAAGTTCTGACTGAGTGAAATCCATCGGTTTCCATTTATTTAACTGGGGTGAACAGTTGAATACTTTTATTCCACAACACCTAACTTCTCTTCATTGGTTTCATGTTAAATCCAGAATAGAATTTAAATTCCTCCTTCTCACATATAAAGCCTTGAATTGCCAAGCTCTATCTTATATCAGAGATCTAATCTTTCCTAATGTTCCTAACAGAGCACTTTGTTTTCTATTTGCAGGTTTACTAGTGGTTCCTAGAATTTCTAAAAGTAGAATGGGAGGCAGATCTTTCAGTTATCAGGCTCCTCTCCTGTGGAACCAACTACCAGTTTTACTGTAGTCTGTGAGGCAGACATCCTGTCAACTTTTAAGGCAACGCTTAAAGGGGTCATAAAATGCAAAACCGAGTTTGCATTGTCATAGATGAATACCGATAGCTCAGTGGGTGAAAAGGACGGACAGAGAAGTTCAAACCCCATCGACACCTCCTTTCTCTGCAAATCTCGCAAGTCTAAACTTCCACCATAAAAAAAGCAAATCCAAATGAAGCCCTGAATTGACGTCAATTCAGGAATGTTGCCTTATTTGGTTCTGGCCTATACTTTCATCATGCCCCAAAATTAACATACAGACCAGCCCACTGGTTCACTGGCCCAAGAACATGAATAAAGGTAGATGTAAGACACCAGTTTAGCTGTTTAGCCTATAGTTGGGTTTACTTCTACAAGAATTACAAAGCAGGCAGTTTCCCTATTGACAATGAGCCAGAAACGTTGGCGTAAATGCAGTGCTCTAGGCTGCACGGAGAAAGGAGAATATTTTCACTGACTTGCCAAGGATCCAAAGACACGGAAGACATGAATTATTTTTGTGTATCAGACGATCACTGCAAAGTTTGATGCTCAGCTGTTCATTTGCTCTAAGCATTTTACCGAAGACAGCTTTCATAATCTTGGACATTTCAATGCCGGATTTGCTAAACTACTTTTACTGAAAGGAGGGGCTGTTCCGACCGTAAGGCCATCACAACTGCAAGCTGTAAGTATTATTTTGTCAGAAAGCTGTTGATAGCAATGCTAGCATATCTATGGTGACCAGATTTGGCTTTCTTAAAAGGAGGACAATTTTTTGGGGGGGGCTGCTGGGCTGCCCACTGAGCCGGACCAGGCATTCGAACCAAACCATCAGCTCGGGGGCTGGTCCGGTATGCTTCCCCCCACCTGCCCGGTTAGGCTGGCACGGGGCCGCCCACCTATGGAGCTAATTTACAACTACCTTTTCCGGACCAGCCCCCGAGCTGATGGTTTGGTTTGGTTGCTCGTCCCCCGCTGTCTTTCATCCCTTTAGGGCAGGCATCTCCAAAGTCGGTCCTCGAGGGCCACAGTCCTGCAGGTTTTAGAGGTTTCTCTGCTTCAGCACAGCTGATTCTGATGATTGCAGTTCAGCAAAAGCCTGTTAATCAGCTATCAATGTAAATCAGCTGTGCTGGAGCAGAGAAACCTCTAAAACCTGCAGGACTGCGGCCCTCGAGGACCGACTTTGGGGATGCCTGCTTTAGGGTGAAAACTGGCTCAGAGCTCATCTGCTTAATTGCTCCATAGGTGGTTCTGTCTGCCAAAGAAACGATTAAGCAGATGAGCTCTGAGCCAGTTTTCACCCTAAAGGGATGAAAGGCAGCAGGGGACGGAGCAACCGAACCAAACCATCAGCTCGGGGGCTGGTCCGGTATACTTCCCCCCGCCTGCCCGGTTAGGCTGGCACGGGGCCGCGCTGGTATCCAGGCTGCCGTCACCGGGTTGGGTTGGGTTGCTCTGTCCCCCGCTGTCTTTCATCCCTTTAGGGTGAAAACTGGCTCAGAGCTCATCTGCTTAATCGTTTCTTTTGCAGACAGAGCCACCTATGGAGCTAATTTACAATTACCTTTTCTAGCAAAGAGAGTAATTATAGATCAATGCCTCTATGTTTCATTAGTATCTTTGCTTCTGTCTCCTTGAACCCAAGTTGGCCTCAGCAGATGGCCGCTCACACTGAGCCTGGTTCTGCTGGAAGTTTCTTTTTTTCTCTCCACTGTCACTGTATGCATGTTTGGTGTGAGGTCCTGCTGTAGTCAACTGACATTTGTCAATATGTGTACTTTTGCGTTCTATTGTGCTTGTGAGCCCTAGTGCTGTTCCATTCAAAAGAACACAAAACCAAGAATGGACAAAGTCCCTGGTTGATTCAGATGTTGAAGCTCAAACTCACCAGAGACGTTAAGGTAACATCTTCCAGAGTTGAAGCCATCATCAGTCTTTACATCACAGAGATACAGACCAGAGTCTTCAGTCCTCAGTCTGGACACATGGAGTCTGATTCGTCCTTCTCTGAGGACGTCTTTGTCACTCTGGACTCGTCCTGAAAAATGTTCATCCTGAGACTTTGACACCTCAACACCATCATGGACATGATAGAGGACAGAGGAATTGGGAGGAGCTAATAGTTCACATAATATAAACAGTTGTGTCCAGGTTCTGTTGGGTCTGGTGGTGAAGGTCCACTCCAGAGTGATGTTGTGGTTCTCCTCTGCCTGATAGGAGCTCTGTGTCACATTCACTACAAATGTTGCTGCTGAGGAGACAGAGAGGGAAAGAGAGGAGCAGACACACTGAGAACTGGAACATGGGAGTCTTTAAACTCCATCTCTAGAGGTTTCTGTCTCATGATGGTCTCTGTGCTGTCAGAGCTCTGCTTGATTCTCTTCTAGTCAAACTGCTTGATCAAATGCAGCTGGAGGATTGAAGTGTTACCTTCACTGACAGACTTTTCACTGATTATTGATGGATTTAGAACAAAGGGAAGATGGAAACTGACCACAGAGACATGAGTTGATGATGATGAGCAGCAGGATCCTGGAGATCATCTTCTCCTGAGGAGAGGAGACAGAGGAGGAGAGTCATCATCATTATTATTGAAATGAATTCATCATCATTATTAAACATCAGTAAGAATTTCATAATTAACTGCTTTTACTAAAATCAAACTATAGAAAAAAAAACATGAAATAGATAATATCTATTCAAGTAAAAAAAAAAAGGTTTTAATTGACCACAGGAAGATTTATAATGAAAAAAAACATTATTTTTCAGGTTTGGTTTGATTTTTTTTTTTCTTTCCTAAAAATGCAGTACTATTCATGATCTATCTATCTATCTATCTATCTATCTATCTATCTATCTATCTATCTATCTATCTATCTATCTATCTATCTATCTATCTATCTATCTATCTATCTATCTATCTATATATATATATATATATATATATATATATATGAAGTTAATAATTATTGTTGTTGTAAATAACAATTATTTACCACAATAACATAATAGTTCAGATCATTTCCAATACTCAGTAGGTATTCAGTCATTGCTAACTTTATTATTGCAGCATAATGAGGTTGTAACCTTTAGACTTAGACACACTGTATTATCATTTTGTAAACACAGTGTATACAAAAATAAATTTTGCTCAGTACAGATATTTCATTTTATAAAGTGCAGCCGTGATAAAGGTAAGCAGATTATAATAATGTAAACATACGACTGTATATTAGATACAGTTCAAACACTCCAACATTTTTTTAAAACACAGAGCAGATTAAATGCTTGGTTCAGAAATAAGCATAGAATAAAGAAGTTTCTAATGTTTCTAATGTTTCTAATGCTTCACTAAGAGTTTCAGTCTCTGAATGGAAACAAACATGACTTTATTTCTTGATATTAACCTCAGATCAGACTCTATCACTTTAACTTGGTGAAAGTATAAGCAGAAATGTCCAGTAACAAAGTACAAATTGTTACCTTCCTTAAGTAGAACTTTTGGCTACCTATACTTTATTGGAGTAATTATTTTTTTTAGAAAACTTTTTATTTCTACTCCTTACATCAGACGATCACTGCAAAGTTTGATGCTCAGCTGTTCATTTGCTCTAAGCATTTTACCGAAGACAGCTTTCATAATCTTGGACATTTCAATGCCGGATTTGCTAAACTACTTTTACTGAAAGGAGGGGCTGTTCCGACCGTAAGGCCATCACAACTGCAAGCTGTAAGTATTATTTTGTCAGAAAGCTGTTGATAGCAATGCTAGCATATCTATGGTGACCAGATTTGGCTTTCTTAAAAGGAGGACAATTTTTTGGGGGGGGCTGCCCACTGAGCCGGACCATGCATTCGAACCAAACCATCAGCTCGGGGGCTGGTCCGGTATGCTTCCCCCCACCTGCCCGGTTAGGCTGGCACGGGGCCGCCCATCTATGGAGCTAATTTACAACTACCTTTTCCGGACCAGCCCCCGAGCTGATGGTTTGGTTTGGTTGCTCGTCCCCCGCTGTCTTTCATCCCTTTAGGGCAGGCATCTCCAAAGTCGGTCCTAGAGGGCCACAGTCCTGCAGGTTTTAGAGGTTTCTCTGCTTCAGCACAGCTGATTCTGATGATTGCAGTTCAGCAAAAGCCTGTTAATCAGCTATCAATGTAAATCAGCTGTGCTGGAGCAGAGAAACCTCTAAAACCTGCAGGACTGCGGCCCTCGAGGACCGACTTTGGGGATGCCTGCTTTAGGGTGAAAACTGGCTCAGAGCTCATATGCTTAATTGCTCCATAGGTGGCTCTGTCTGCCAAAGAAACGATTAAGCAGATGAGCTCTGAGCCAGTTTTCACCCTAAAGGGATGAAAGGCAGCAGGGGACGGAGCAACCGAACCAAAGCATCAGCTCGGGGGCTGGTCCAGTATACTTCCCCCCGCCTGCCCGGTTAGGCTGGCACGGGGCCGCCCTGGTATCCAGGCTGCCGTCACCGGGTTCGTTTGGGTTTTTTATTTTGCTGTTATCTTAAATTTACATAAGTATATATACTTTATACTGATTTGATAGTTTTGTTTCATTTAAGCTAATTTTCTTTTCGCTCAAAAAAATAAAACCATCCAAATAAATGGTTTCATCCAGACAATTAATTTCTTTGTCGTTGGACTCAGTGCTGCACCAACTTGTCACATAATGTACCAAAATTAATAGTTTTTCAAGATGATGCAAAGTTAAATTTGATACTGTTGCCATTAGTTACAGTATAAAACTAATCAAATTAAGTATAAGGAAGTTATTATCCAGAGTTATAGAAAAAAATTGATTTAATAGGATAGTGCACTAAAGCATATTTCTTAACATTTTTCCTGTATTACTTTTATACTTAAAGTAGTTTTAAAAATGGTACTTTTACACTTTTACTTGAGTAAAAAGCTTAAGTTGATACTCTAACTCATGGCAAAGACGGTCCTCGAGGGCCGCTGTCCTGCAGGTTCTAGAGATTTCTCTGCTCCAGCAGCTGATTTTCATTGATAGCTTATCAACAGGCTTTTTCTGAACTGCAATCATCAGTGCTAAAGCAGTGAAAGCTCTAAAGACCTCTGCAGGACAGCGGGACTCAAGGACCGACTTTGGTGTTTTTAGACAGTAGGATTTATATTTATACCGTTAAACATGCAGCTTCACTTTGTATCTAGTGGTTCAAACTGATTCCCTTCCTCAAACAGCTCTATGTTGATCTATTTAAACTGGTTCTGGTTCATTCATTCTCCCCTCCTAAAGTTTCATTGTTTTCCTCTTCTCTTTGTAGCAAAGTTCTTCCTATAAATAGTGAGGGAGGTATTTTTCACAGCATTAAATCATCCAGAGACTGAAGCTAAAAACCTTTGCAGAAATAAATCCAACTATCTTCATCAGAACCTTCCTCCATCTGCTTCCTATGATCAGTTTGAGGATTACTGTTAGAAACGGATCAGAACCGTTACACCTCTGTGGGAGGAAACAGAAGCAGCTGCTGTTGCTCCACTTTCACTGGAAACGAGTTGCGTTCAAGAAGAACACCTCCTCCCTTGGATTGTGGATCAGAGGGACGGTGCTGATGGTTAAAAGTCTGTAGTAAAGCTGTACAGAGTTTCTACTACTGATGGAGATGTATGGTATCAGGTTAGTATTATGCAACATACTGAATATATATTTGATTTGTGGATTATTTTCCACCTTAATTAATTTATCATCCATTAATGTAACATTCATCACAACAAATAGCCTCCATCTATATAGCCTGTTAAGGCTGTTATAAACAAATACTTACAATAAAGAAGCAATGATTATTACATTAAAATTGTGTTTTAATAAAACTTTTTTAGATTTTTTTTTCAATAATCAAAACTTAAAGTGAACTTATACTCAAATAAAACAAAAACAAACTGAGGATCAAATGAACAGAACTACATAAAAATATATTTTCAATGTTTCCACTGATATCAACACATGTTTTAATAAAGCTCAGCCATGGGCGCAGGTTTGCATAGGGACCACAGGGACATGTCCCTACCAAAATTTTGGATGGACCTATTTGTCCCTACAAATAATTCGATTTGAATAACATGTTTATACAACATGGTTATAATTAACAGCAGTAGTTGTTGCAGCAGTGGCGTCTTTTCCTCTCAGAGCTCCTCTGCCTGGTAGCTGCAGCTGCCTGCTCTTTCCTGTAACTTTCATATAGCAGCGCCTCAACTGTGCTGCGCTGTTTAACTCTCTGATTTTCCTTCTTCTCTCTTTCTGAGTTTGTCTTGTTTTCTAGTTTGTATGCGTGTGCGCGCTTGGAGCGCGAAATATATTTAAAAAAAAAAATGACGCCAGAATACAGCCGTTACCAAAATTAATATTAGGCTACCAAACTAGTCCCAATTAAAAAATCCAATATCATCTGGGCTAAAACAGGCGAAAGCTTCTGATTGCAGTTCTGTAAAGAAGCAGGAGAGAGTTTGGATTTGTGAAACTTGAGAAATTAAAGTAACCAGCGTTAGGATTTCTTTATAAAACTAAATATTCTGAGTCAGACAGGAGTTCAGAAAACTGCTGTTAAAATGAATAAAGACTTTAAACTATCAACTTTTCTGATTCCCTTTCACCAATATTTCTTTACTGTTACTGTTTTCATTTTTGACGGCAGTTCAGGTATAAACAGGTTTTATCTCTTTTGTAGATCATAACAAAACGAGAAAGATGCTAAAGATCTGCTACTTTTTGTTTTCCACATAAAAATAGTTCTATTTAATTGACTTCTACTTCTAGAAATAGAATAAAGACAAACAGAGGAACTCTATTTACACCGATTCTATTTTTCTCCACACAGTCCATAAGTAAATTAGTACAAACATTAATGTCTGGTAAATAATGCTGGAATCTGGCTGTTTATTTTGGATACTATTAAATTACAGATAAGATAGTGTTATATTGTCTTTTATAATTGTTAAATGTGATTTTATATTTGAATAAACTTAGGCTCATTCTCAGTGTTGTGTTTGTAGATGATGCCACTAAAAAATGAAATAGACATAAGGAGCTATTTAAACAGTCAGACAGTAGCAATATAGGATGATTATAAAAGGTTGTGTTACATTTAATCCTTTACTATTAAAAACCCACTTGTATAATAGAAACATTATATGATTGTAGGAAACAGATATAAAGATGCAGGGCAGCCTCAGCTGAAGCAGCCCTTCAGTATTATGGAAGAAATGTGTTTGGAATGTTACCATAAAATTAGTGCAGCAACTAATGATTATTTAGCAAATTGATTAATATGTTAATAATTTTTTAGATGAATTGATTAATAATCAGATAGAAGGTTCCTTAAAGAAGATTCTTTACGAAATTAAACCAGGTGAAACAGAAATGTTTCCTCTTGAGGAGTTTTTTTTTAAATCTTAAATGCAAAATGTTTACATATTATTTTTTACAATCGTTGTATAATTCCTGGTCTGTGGGTCGCTCTGCCGGCTAAAGACACATTTTAGTGGCCCTATACTCCAGTTAACGATTAATCAATTAATAAATTAGCTGACAATCATTCAAATAATTGATTAATATGATTAATTGTTTCAGCCTAAGATAAAATATATGAAATCGGCCAAACAGAGTAACTACAGCCCAAATGTGAAGTTAATATTTCAAAATGCTCAGTCAGTTCCTCTTATAGTTCCAGTGTGTCATGATGGGTTTCAGAAAAGCCCAGTATGCAGAACACCACGGAAACAGATTAAAAGTTTAACAATGTTTATTGGTTTGCAAGCACATGGAATAAACACAGGAACAGGTTCTGGCCTGGGGGCAGGTTCACTGGAGTCTTGATTAATCCGGGTTTAGCTTTGAGAGAGGAACTGTTGGGTCCAGAGACTGTTTAGTTCAGCAGAGTTCAATAACCGCTTCAGCATCTTACTTCTGACTTGAGGGCAGACCTTGGGTTTTTGGTTTCTAGCTCTTAGCCAAGAGCTGCATGGGAATCCAGAGAAGAGTCTTCAGGTTTGGCTCAGAGGGCAGGCTCGGCAGGTTAAGCTCATCCAGAGCTTACAAGGGGAAACAGGATTCCTGAAAGCAGAGACAAGGAGGTATTAGAATCCAATCTAATCTGAGATAACAAAGATTCACAGGAGATGCTAGGCTCAGGTGCTAACCAAACTGGATCAACACTGCGGCGTTGAGGCAAGGTCTGAAGGCAGGTTATATAGGAGGATCCACTGATGACGAGATGCGCCTCAGGTGTGTTGGAGGTTCAGCTCAGAGGATCCACGGCACACTCTGCTGG